>NW_026057577.1:67565252-67608867 GCF_023721935.1 Panthera uncia
CACACATTGCCTATGTTCTAAAGTGGTGCTATTTGCTTCCTCCTTGCTCTGTTATTATCACTTCTACCCTCTCACCCACCCCAGCATCAGTGCTTCCACCATTCCCTCTATCGAAGTCTTCTAGAAACCTCTATATGGACCTCA
The DNA here is from genome assembly GCF_023721935.1 of Panthera uncia. Lineage (NCBI taxonomy): Eukaryota > Metazoa > Chordata > Mammalia > Carnivora > Felidae > Panthera > Panthera uncia. Next base: position 67,565,397 of record NW_026057577.1, read on the forward strand.
ATACTTATTCCAGCCCCACATGAAGAATTCCTCTGATTTCTTTACTAACTTTTTACCGTTCCAAACATATACTACCTGGTAACAACTTTTGCTGATTGTGTATGTTTCTTCCTAATGTGGCAACAAACTCCTCTAGGATGGGGATGGCACTTGACACTTTTGTATAGCCTCTGTAACTCCAAACACAAATTAAGAGGTGAAAAGAGAGAAAAAAGTGAAAAGTTTCAAAATCACTAGAATTACACTCTGAGAATAGTACAAAATAACATCTAGAATAAAAAAAATAACTCTCATGTTTAAGCGCTTTCACATGCATTTGCTCATTACGTAAAGTATTAGTATCTCAAAATAGAGCCAAGAAATCCCGGAAATTCTCATAGTTTCCAGAGGAGAAGAAAACAGAAAAGGCAATGGAACCAGATTGTGGGGTACCTATAATACCTTTTCAGTGATTCCGTAATTCTTACTTATTCAAGGAGGATCCATCTCCTGAAATATTGCTATGGTATATTTTCTGTAACTTATAGTCAAATCACTTTCATTATATATACCATATATATATATATATATATATGATATATATATATATATATATGTTAGGGACAGGAGACACAGAATATATATATATATATATATATATATATATATATATATATATATCATATAATATATATTTAACTACATATTGTATTTATTTATTTTTCATATAATTTATTGTCAAATTGGCTTCCATAAAACACCCAGTGCTCATCCCAACAAGTGCCCTCCTCAATGCCCATTACCTACTTTCCCCTCTTCCCCACCCTCATCAACCCTCAGTTTATTCTCTGTATTTAAGAGTCTCTGATGGTTTGCCTCCCTCCCTCTCTTTTGTAGCTTTTTTCCCCTCCCCCTCCCCCATGGTCTTCTGTTAAGTTTCTCAAGATCCACATATGAGTGAAAACATATGGTATCTGCCTTTCTCTGACTGACTTATTTCACTTAGCATAATACCCTCCAGTTCCATCCATGTTGCTGCAAATGGCCAGATTTCATTCTTTCTCATTGCCAAGTAGTGTTCCATTGTATATATATAAACCACATCTTCTTTATCCATTCATCAATTAACTGCATATTTTAAGAGTGGCTACTTTGCAGTTCAGACCTCATTAGTTTTTCCACACTGAATATTCCTTTTACACTTTTTAAAAAAGTTACTTCTTTGGACTTTCGTACTTACCTATTAGGAATATATCTTGGGGAAAAAAACTGGGAATCCTTTTAAAAACTGCTTTAGAGGTTCATGAGATCATAAATGTAAAACTATGCTCTGGAACATAAGTTCCTCTACAAGTTCCATTTATTTTTATTATTGCTACAGTGATTATGGAAATATTCTTAAAAATCAAATTTTCCTAGAATACCTGGGTGGCTTGTTCAATTAAGCATCTGACTCTTGATTTCAGCTCAGATCATGATCTCACTGTTGTTGAGATCGAGCCCTACATGGGGCTCTGTGCTGACAGTGCTGAGCCTGCTTGGGATTCTCTCTCTTTTTTCCTCTGCTCCTCTCCCCCACTTGTTCACTCTCTCTCTCTCTCTCTCTCTCTCTCTCCCCTTGCTCTCACTCTCTCTCAAAATAAATAAATAAACATTTTTAAAGTAAATTTTCCTCGTAATAAAATGCATTTGGCATCTCAGCAATTAAACCTTCTTATACTGAACCCTCTTTTAAAGCATGTTGAAGGTCCTCTGCATTCCAGTGGTCTGTTTTTCCTACCATGGCATCTCAAATTACTATTATAGGGAAGGCAAATGTTATGATAAACAGTTTGTGATGAACTTGCCTTTGGATGTTCTTTCACTGTAGTATTTCTTTCCAGTCATCAGTTTTAAGCTAGAATCACTCAACATTCTCAAAGTGTAAATGATAATAAGTAATCTTCAGAGCCCTAGAGATCAACAGGCAAGCCACCCTCCCACAAATGTTACTAAGTCAGGGGACTCTTCTAGGTGGGAATTGAAAGCAGGAATGGGTGGTAGAGAAGAGGAGAAAACGTGGCATTCATACCATGTAATTTCCATATAAACTACTGCATGAACCAAAGCAACATGCCGAAAAGCTAAACAAAGACAGTACAAACTTTGTTAAAATCATTGGCATTGAGGAAGATAAATAAGCTACTATTGATCCGCATCCTCTTTGCCCTTTAGATCTCACTTGACACGACACAATGGTATTTCCCTTTGGGACCCCAGTGTCTTGATCTGAAAACATAACCAGTCATTCCTCAGTGAGGGGGAGAGATTAGTTTTGTTAACATCTGTTTTTTAAGCTTCTTTATTTTTAAGTTCTTGTTGAAACCTCCTTGATCTGCCTACCAGGGAATTGGAGCACATACCATGTGCCTGCTGCCTAAATCTCTGTTCTCTTTATTTGTTCTACAGAATATTGATTTAGATTTTGGCCTATTCGCATTACTTTAAACTTTTAAACACTGGCTCTTATAGCTAGAGGAAAGACTTTGCTGGAGCTAAAATGATCACCCAAGAGAACTTATTGGGGAAACACATAGACCAAAATTAGCCCTTGGCTCTGAATGTACAGCTCCCATTGAAACCAGTGGAAGCTGAACTCTTAGGATTTGAAGACACATTTTCCTTTACATTGAATATAAAGGCTTTTTGAACGGGTTGGGCTTATTTGAGTTTCTGTTAAAGAAGCTGAATTAGCTCTTTGTCATATTATAAAAAGAGAGGCAGCATTGCTTCTCCAATTTGTCTTCTAAGGGTTCTTTTGATATCTAACAAAATTGCAAAGACACCCTTTTTTGTTTCTGTACACTGATTGTTTAATATTACAAAGGACCAGGCATTATACCAAGCCCTTTCACTCTTTTATAGTTCCTACGACATTTTACTATAACATTCTCTAATCCTTTACAACCAAAATAGCAATAAAAACAGAGTGATGTTTAGAATCACGATGGGAGAAGGGGAAAAAGATGGTAGAAAACTAGCACTGGGATTCTTTAATGATAAAAAAATTTTTAAGTTCTGACTTTACCTACGGACTACTGCCATGAATCCTTCTCACTCTCCAGAAAGCTCTTTTATTATGCTGTGGATAATGCCATTGAGGAAGATCAGATTTCCAAATGCCTCACCTTGTAGTCAGTCTTACTGTTAAAATACTCAGGATGAATTCACTGGCAGAAACAGACTCTAAGAATCTCTGGCCCTGTGCGTTCTGAAAGATGTAAGTCGTGTGGCCATGCTGAGCAGAGGAAATCTCTGCACCAGCACCGGCCCTCCCATAGCAGGCCTCAGCATTTTGGGGGGCCAACACAGTACCATCAGGTTGCTAATTTATTCAAGACAGTTTTGCCCCTTTCCCATCTGACCACACACATAAAATGCATGTCCAACACTTAGAGGTGAGCAAGGGCAACAACTGTGCCTCACTTATTTCTGTGTCTCCTGTCCCTAACATAATTCCTAAACAGAAGCAATTAGCTAAGGTTTCTTGATTTCACATTATGATGAATGAGAGATGCCAGATGATACCAGGTACATTATGGGTTCAGAAAAAACAAACTTTGAAAGACCTTGAGATAATTTAATATGGTTCTCTGCTTACAAAGACTACACTTACACCATAAGCACAGTCTAAGTCATGGAGCAATTTGGGGAACACAGAGGAGAAAACCTGATCTAGCTTGAGAAGGTGATAGGGTTTCCTGGAAGCCTTGAATTTTGAAAATAATAAGAGGGTGTGTGTATATGTGTACAAGTACTCCAGGGGTGCCTTGGTGGCTCAGACAGTTCAGCATCCCACTATTGGTTTCAGCTCAGGTCATGATCTCATGGTTCATGGGATCAAGCCCCATATCTGGCTCTGCAATGACAGCACAGAGCCTGCTTGGGATTCTATCTCTCTCCCTCTCTCTCTGCCCCTCCCTGCTCACACATGCACACTCTCTTGCTCTCTCTCTCAAAATAAATAAACAAACTGAAAAAAAATAAATACTCCAAGCAAAGACAACATGCAAGCCAGAAGACAGAGCATGAACAATGGCATGGAGATATGAATCTGTAACAAATAAGAGGCCACGGACAGGTTGGCAGAGACCAGACCCTCAAGGTTGGCTGACAAGTTAGGGGTTTCAAATTTTCCTGTGAGCAATGAGCAACCACTGAAACAGTTTAGGCTACACATGACAGGGTCAAATGCATTTTAGATATACCATTTTGGATGGCTGCTGGAAGACAGAGTTAAGGAGAACAAGGCTTCAGCTTTAGATGAGATGTTATAGTAATTTGGGTAAAAGAAAATGAAGGCAAAAACAAGGGAAGTGATGGTTAGGCAAGTGTTAGAAAGTCAAGTCAACAAGACTTGGTGAGTAATTATATGGGGAAAAAAGGGAACTGGAGTGGTAAAGATGGCAAAGAGGCAAAGATTAATGAGTCAAAGATTTAGGACTTAGGTGACTAGCTGGCTAATGTCTCCACCAAATGAAAGAGAGAATCCTAAAAATAAAAACAAAGAAAAACAGATTTTGTGAGAAGAAACATGGGTAAATGAGGAGAGTGTCATGTCATCCAAATGAAGAGAACAAAGTATTTTAAGAAAAAAGAGTATTACAGATAAAGTGTACATTTAGCAAGGAGTCATCCTGGACTGCGATCAGATAAGCAACTTGATCTTGTCTCTAACTGTCCCTTTAAGTTTGTTCAGTGAGTACAGCAATTCTCCCCACTCTGCATAAAAATTCAGAAGTCCTATGACTTTTCTGCTTATTTTCAGATAATAGAAACTATAAGAATCACTGTAAGTTATAAACACATTTTTTTAATTTCTTATTTTGAAATAATCGCATATGGACAGGAAGTTGCAGAGAGGCCCCATTCACCCTTCAGCTAGTTCTCCCCAAGGGTTACATTTTATATAACTGTAGTATGGTGTCAAAACCAGGAAACTGACATTGGTACAATGTGTGTGTAGTTGTGTACCATTTTATATTTTATCACATGTGTAGATTTGAGTAATCACCGCTGCAAACACAATGTCAAACTATACTATCATCACAAAGATCCCAAACTGCCTCTTTTTTTTTATGTTTATTTTTGAGACAGAGACAGAGCGAGAGTGGGGGGAGGGGCAGAGAAAGAGAGGGAGACACATAATCCGAAGCAGGCTCCAGGCTCTGAAGTGTCTGCACAGAACTCGACATGAGGCTCGGACCCATGAAAAGTAAGATCATGACCTGAGCTGAAGTCAGAGGCTTAACTGACTGAGCCACCCAGGCACCCTGGAATGCTTGTTTTCAGGTCATATTTAATATCCCTGAATTACTTACTAACATTTATAGGCAACTCAGGATTCCTGAAGTACCCTTGACTCTTCTTTTATCCACATTATGGCAGAGCTGTGATTATAATAATAACTATGTTTAAAATTTTTTTAAATGTTTATTATCTTGAGAGAGAGAGACAGGGAGAGAGAAACAGAGTGCCAGTGGGGGAGGGGCAGAGAGAGAAGGAGACACAGAATCGGGAGAAGGCCCCAGGCTCTAAGCTTTTAGCACAGAGCCCCATGCAGGGCTCAAACCCACAAACCGTAAGATCATGACCTGAGCCAAAATCAGAGGTTTAACAGACTGAGCCACCCAGGAAACCCTCAGACTGCCTCTTAAATGTAATTCCTACACCCTGCAACCACCACCCTGAATCCCTGGCCACCACTAATCTGCTTTCCAACTCCATAATTTTGTAAATTCAAGAATCATGTTTAATGTAACCTTTTGAGATGGCCTTTCTTTTTTCTTTTTTTAGATAGAAAGAGAGCACAAGTGGGAGAAAGGGGCAGAAGGAGAGAGATAGAGCATGTTAAGCAGGCTCCATGCTCATTGCAGAGCAATGGCATTGAGCAAGTCTCAATCTCACGACCGTAAGATCATGACCTGAGCCAAAAGCAAGAGTCCAATGCTCAATGCAATGAGCCACCCAGGCTCCCCAATACTTTGTTCCTTTTTGTTGCTGAGCAGTATCCCACAGTATGGATGTACCAGTTTGCTTCATCATTCACCAGTTGAGAGCTATTTTGGTTGTTTCCAGTTTTTGACTATGACCAATAAAGTTCCTATGAATGGTCATTGACAAGTTTTCATTTCTCTGGGATGGCTGGGTCATACATTAAATGCATGTCTATGTTTTTATGAAACTGCCAAGCTTTTTCAAAATGGCTTTCCCATTTACAATCCCAACAGAAAAGTATGAGAGATCCAGTTTCTCTTCACCATTGACAGCATTTGGTATTGTCATTGTGTTTTCTGTTCACTGGTGTAATAGGTGGTGGTAAAATCTCATCATGATTTAATTTGCTTTTGCTTTTCCCTAATGCCTAGTTATGTTCAATATCTTTTCATGCATTTTTTGTAACTCATTCATAGCTGCAATGAAATGTCTGTTCATGTCTTTTATCCATTTTCTGACTGAATTGACTTTTTTTTACTGTTGAGATTTTTTTATGAATGTTTATTTATTCACTTTGAGATAGAGAGACAGCATGAGCAGGGGAGGGCAGAGAGAGAGAGGGAGAGGAAAAGGGAGAGGGAGAGGAAAAGGGAGAGGGAGAGGGAGAGGGAGAGGGAGAGGGAGAGGGAGAGGGAGAGGGAGAGAGAGAGAGAGAGAGAGAGAGAATATCCCAAGCAGGCTCCATGCTCAGTGTGGAGCCTGATGTGAGGCTTGACCCTGGGGTCATTACCTAAGCCAAAATCAAGAATCAGATGCTCGACTGACTGAGCCACCCAGGCACCCCTTTTACTCTTGAGACTTAAGAGTTCTTTACATATTCAAGATACAAATGTCAGACATGGTTTGTAAATATTTTCTTAACAGAGCCTTTCACAAAAGTTTTTAAATTTGATGAAGCCCAATTTATTATTCTTTTCCTATGGATCATCTTGTAGTGTTATATCTAGCAATTGTTAACCAAGCCCTAGGTCTAGAAATTTTTCTTCTATTTTATCGTCTAAAATTTTTATAGTTTCACATGTTACATTTAAATCTATGATCCGTTTTGACTTAATTTTTGTAGGAGTAAAGTTTAGGTCAAGGTTCATATTTTTGCCTATGGATAGCCAATTGGTTAAGCATCATTTGTTGAAAAGACTATCCTTCTTCCATTAAATATCTTTTGCAACTTGTCAAATATCAGTTAGCCTTGGGATTTTTGTGGGCCTATTTGGAAGCTTTCTATTCTGTCCTATTGGCCTGGAAGTTTATCCCTTCACCTACAGCATATAGTCTTGAATATTGTAGCTATATATTACTTCTTGATACTGGATAAAATAATTCCTGTCACTTTATTCTTCTTTTTCAAAATTGTTTAGCTATAATAGTACCTTTGCTTTTTCATATAAATTTCAGAAAAAAAAACTTGTCTATATCTACAAGAAATCTTGTTGGGATTTTCATAGGAACTGTATTCAACCTGTATAAATTTGGGAAGAATTGACACCTTTGTGGTAGGGTCCCCTCCCTAAGGAGAGAAAACAAAACAAAACAAACAAACAAACAAACAAACAAAAAACCTGAAGGCAATCTGGCTATACATACGTGACGACATCCCTCATGACCTTGTAACGTGAGACCATTTAATGGGACTGAATGTTTGTGTGTGTTACCATATATGGGAGACAAAGAAATAGAAAATGTATACAAAACTATGCCACGTGGTATTCAGGGCTCAGTTCTTTGGGTAAAAACCCAACTGAGCAGTGTCGGCATGAATGAAGCTGCTTCCTGGAAAGAAAAGACTCTCTGTGCGAGAATCTTACTACACCTTTACTATGTTTAGGCTTCCAGTCCATGAATACAGCATATCCATTCATTTATTTAAATTTTCTTTGATTTCTTTCATCAGTACTTTGTAGTTTATGAAATTCCTAAACATGTTTTTTTTAATTTACAACTAAGCATTTATCTCTTTTTAAAATGATTTTAAGGGCACCTGGTGGCAGTTAAGTATCCAGCTTTGACTCAGGTCATGATTTCATGGCTCCCCACATCCAGCTCTGTGCTGACAGCTCAGAGCATGGCACCTGCTTTGGATTCTGTGTCTCCCTCTCTCTCTGCCCTCTCCCACTTGCACTTTGTCTCTCTCTCTCAAAAATAAACATTAAAAAAATTAAATGATTTTAAATAATATTGTATTTTTAATTTCGTTTTCATTCATATTATATAGAAATATAATTTATTTTTGTTGTTGTTGATTTTGTGATTTTTGTATCTATAAGCTTGTGGAACAAACTTAAAAGTTCTGGGAAGTTTTTTTTTTATTCTTTGGTATTTTCTACTCCATCTTGTCAGGTGGTAGAGGGGCAATAGTTGTTTCTTTTTCCTTTTGTCCTGTTTGCCTAGGTAGAAAAGTTATTGTCCTAAAATTTTCTATTAGACTGGTCCTTTGATGAAAAAGAGCAAGAATTTCTTGTGTGTATGTTTTTGTTTTGTTTTTATTTGTTGGTGTTTGTTTTTGTTTTTGTTTTTTTGTTTCTGTACCCATTGGCATTTCTGGATTACTGACTTCTCTAGTACCCAGACCGAGATCTATGAAGCAAAAAGAAAACACAGGGAACTCTCCACCACATTGTCCCTCGGGTCCCCAGTTCCCTAGTCAGTCTCCAATGTTCAGAGTCAATGTCTGCTTTATATATAATGTCCAGGGATTTTAGCTCTACTTAATGAGAGAAATATTAAAAATAAAATCTACTCAATCTCTCTGGAAAAATAATCTTCTAAGTCACAAACACTTTCATGTCACAAAGTATTTAATTTTTCATTTTCACAGCTGAGAGCTCTACTTCAGGAAAGGAAGAGTGGTTGACTTCTTTTTTACCTTTTTTCCTTCTTCCCTTTCCCCATTCCTTCCTTTCCTTCTTCCTTCCTTCCTTCCTTCCTTCCTTCCTTCCTTCCTTCCTTCCTTTCTCCATCTAGAGTTTCTATACTTCCACCAACTGGAAAACCACAGCTTTTAGCCCTTCTATGAATGAAGGCATTAAAAGAAAGGTAAAATGGCATCATACTCTTAAAACACGTGACTAAATGTGACTCTTTCTCTTATGGATACTTTCACAGGTTCTCAAGAATCTATCCATCCAAATCCCTCTGGATGCCAGTCCTTCATCATAGGACGTCAGGTGCTTCCAATCACACCTCAGCTGCAGATTCTAGGCAGTACACTCCACAGCCTCTTGCTTTAAGAGTGCTCCTTTGGCAAGTTTTCTATTTAAAAACATCCCCTGCCCCCACAAGACAAGACAAGACAAGACAAGACAAGACAAGAAGAGAAAAGAAAAGAAAAATTGAATTCAGCAAAGTGGCAGGATACAAAATCAGTGTACAGAAATCAGTTGCATTTCTATACACCAATAATGAAGCAACAGAAAGAGAAATCAAGAAATCGATCCCATTTACAATTGCACCAGGAACCATAAAAAGCCTAGGAATAAACCTAAACAAAGATGTAACAGATCTGTATTCTGCAAACTATAGAAAACTTATGAAAGAAATTGAAGACACAAAGAAATGGAAAAACATTCCATGCTCATGGATTGGAAGAACAAATATTGTTAAAATGTCAATACTACCCAATGCAATCCCAATCAAAATTGCACCAGCATTCTTCTCAAAGCTAGAACAAACAATCCTAAAATTTGTATGGAATCACAAAAGACCCCGAATAGCCAAAGTAATGTTGAAAAAAACCAAAGTGTCACAATCCCAGGCTTTAGCCTCTACTCCAAACCTATAATCATCAAGACAGTATGGTATTGGCACAAAAACAGACACATAGGCCAGTGGAATAGAATAGAGGACCCAGAATTGGACCCACAAATACATGGCCAACTAATCTTTGACAAAGCAGGAAAGAGTATCCAATGGAAAAAAGACAGTCTCTTTAGCAAATGGTGCTGGGAGAACTGGACAGCAATGTGCAGAAAAATGAAACTGGACCACTTTCTTACACCATTCACAGAATGGATTAAAGACCTAAATGTTAGACAGGAAACCATCAAAACCCTAGAGGAGAAAACGAAAAAACCTCTTTGACCTCAGCTGCAGCAATTTCTTGCTCAATGTCTCCAAAGGCAAGAGAAATACAAGCAAAATGAACTATTGGGACCTCAGCAAGATAAAAAGCTTACACACTTCAAAGAAAACAAGCAAAATTAAAAGGCAACTGAAAGAATGGGAGAAGATATTTGCAAATGACATTGGATAAAGGGTTAGTATCCAAAATCTATAATTTACCAAACTCAACATCCAAAAAACAAATAATCCAGCAAAGAAATAGGCAGAAGACATGAATAGACACTTTTCCAAAGAAGACATCCAGATGGCCAACAGATATGAAAAGATGCTTAACATCATTCATCATCAGGAAAATACCAATCAAAACCACTTTGAGATACCACCTCACACCAGTCAGAGTGGCTAAAATTAACAACTCAGAAAAAAACAGATGTCGACAAAGATGTGGACAAATGAGAAACCTCTTGCACTGTTGGTGGGAATGCAAACTGGTGCAGCCACTTTGGAAAACAGTGTGGAGGTTTCTCAAAAAATTAAAAATAGAACTACGCTAGGACCCAGCAATAACACTACTAGGAATTTATCCAAAGGATATAGGAGTGCTGATTCATAGGGGCACATGGATCCCTGATGTTTACAGCAGCACTTTCAACAATAGCCAAATTATGGAAAGAGCCCAAATGTCCATCAACAGATGAATGGATAAAGGAGATGTGTTTATATATACCATGGAATACTACTCAGCAATGAGAAAGAATGAAATCTTACCTTTTGCAACTACGTGGATGGAACTGGAGGATATTATGCTAAGTGAAATAAGTCAGTCAGAGAAAGACAAATAACATATGTTTTCACTCATATGTGGAACTTAAGAAACTTAAAATAAAACCATGGGGGAAGAGATGGGGAAAAAATAGTTTCAAACAGAGAGGAAGCAAACCATTAGAGACTTACAAATATAGAGAACGAGCTGAGAGTTGATGGGGTGCGGGGGAGAGGGGAAAATGGGTGATGGGCATTGAGGATGGCACTTATTGGGATGAGCACTGGGTGTTATATGTAAGTGATGAATCACAGGAATCTACCCCCAAAACCAAAACCACACTGTATACACTGTATGTTTGCCAACTTGACAATAAATTATATTTAAAATAATAATAAAGTAATAAATAAATAAATAATAAAATCATCCTCCACCCCTGCAAAAAACAACAACAACAACAACAAGTCCCCAGGAAGCAATTCTACCGAGTTCCACATCTGTTTCTTAAAATTTAAGTTCTTTTTGCTATGATGGAGGAAAGAGAAAAACTGTCAAGATCCCTAGACATGGCATCTATATAACTGCCAAAGGCTTTTAAAATTTTCTTCAAATGTAAGTAAAGCTAGTATACTGTGGCCCTTCAATTAAGAAACATTTATAAAACACTTCCCCCACCCTTCCTGGCAGGGGATAGGGGGAAAAGAGAGAGAAAGAATCACACCTCAGCTTTCTCCAGAGAAATCCTATTCACCAAATCATCTTGAATTTTCAACCTTCAACGTTTTTATAATCTCAACATAAGCAAAAGTCTCATGAATCCTAAACCAGTTCTCTATCATTTCCAATGAAAATATGCATAATCATGTGGTACACATGGCTTATGATATTACCATACCTGGTATCAGAGTCAAATTTTCCCATTTAGCATCTTGTTGCACAGTTACAATGAGGGCAAGTTCAGCAGACACTTCAAAAATACTTGATGAATGAATGTGGTATTACTGCATTTATTTAGTGGTTTCCTCAATTAATTAAAACAAAATGAAGGGCTCTGAGAAAAGAACTGGATTTCTTCCCAATCTTAACTAAGATATCTATACACAGGATACACACAGTAGGTACTCAAATTGTAAATTGTTGAACTGAAGTACACAGAAATACTCTTGTTCAACCAAAGGTCAAGTAGCATATAGTGAATTAGCTAGCACGCCGTAATCATGTGTTATTGAATTTGGTAATAATTTACTTATTATCTGCAATGGGTTTCTGAAAAATATTTCTCTTTCCATTAAGGATTTCATTTTCAACATTTGCTTGTCAGTTAAATCCTCACATCACTAATGTAACTTCTCATCACAGGCAGAATTGAATATTCATGCCTAGCTCAAATCACTGTTACTCTGGCCTCTTGCTTTCCCCACCCCCACCCCCACCCCGCCAGATAGTTAACCCATCATTTGTATGGAAAATTTATTACAGTTTGCCATTTATAGACTCTCTTTAAGTCTGTTTTGTTATATGAACTGTAAATTTGTTAAGAAATTGTGTTGGATTGTTATGGAGGTTGGGGACATAAAAATTAGACACATTAAGTAATAATCTTATATTTGTTCCACCTATTGAGACCCTTACTATTCTTCCTATCTTTGCTGAATATTTTTTTTGAAAATTTCTACATGTAACAGAATTCTCCCACCTTTGAAGTATTCTTCTGAAATCTTATTATCGTAATAATGAAGAACCGTATTAAAGATCAAGGCAAATTAACCAGCGTAATTTGTACACTGTAAGTGCTTTCTATGCATATGGACAGGATGAACTGCTATGATGTCATATTACAAAAAAGCATACTGCTTTTTCTACCTCATAAATAGACTCGCATTTTAATTTTTTATTAGATTATTTGGTAATAGACCAATAAATGTACTCTAGCATCTTTTGTATAAGTAATGAATTCTTTGTAATGTGAGATTTCATGACTGCTCTTTGCCATTAATAAACTTCACGGAGAGTAAAGAGACATGACTGAGGTTGGTTTGAGAATTATTGGATCTGCATATTAGCAGAATGAATGAGTCAAGTTCTACTATATCAAAAATATTATCCATAATAATTTGTATGCTAAACAGTGTATAATGATTCTGGCCAGCAGCGCAAGAAGCCACTATTAATTCATACTGATAACCCAGGGCCGGCATGTTCCTTTACAAGGCAACTTATGAAAACAAGCCCAAATTACTGTTGATGTTTAATATTAATTAGGCTCTCTCTTGCCCTGTGGCTTTCCCAAATAATTCTCTTATAGTAAGTCAACCATTAAATGGTTAAGCATGTCCCAAAACAATATGTGTGTCATCAAGGGAGTAATGCAACAGGAGAATTGGATTAACTCAGTGTCATAAACAGCATATTACATAGAAATATGCTTACTTTCTAGGAGCTTACAATCTGAAGCCTGATATTCATCATTGACATCATACATATTGTAGCATAAACACTTCCTAAATGAAGATTAGTTGCATATTAACAATGTAACCCCCTTATTATGCCCTCATAGAAAGCCAAAACTGTACAATTCATTATGAAAATAATCTTATTGTTAACTAAGTAATAAGCATAAAATCCCTAGGCATATTCAGGCTTAAGTCATGCACTATAATCCATACAGCACACATTCTAGATGCTTCTGCATTATATTCAGCTCATTCTAGCCACACACTCCCTCCTAAACAGGTACAATAGCCTTGCAACCTCACTGCTTTTTTATAACCCCAGAATCTCTTCCGTCTCTCCTTCATGACAGGTCCTGTAGTTACTTAAATACCATTTGCTTCCCACCAACACCCACCCTCTCCCTCAGCCTAACTTCATATCTCCTATTCAACTTTGGACTAGTTGCCAACGTTTCATTCAATTTAAGAAAGATTTGTTTATCTGTCCCTTAGGATCAGGATTTTTTTTCTCCTGAAGGAGATGAGGAAAAGCTTGATCTTTCAATGATTATGATTTGGAATCAAGAAGCTACAAGACAATCAGAATTTTTAAATGCCAAGGGTTTTCTACTCTCAGAATAGCACACAATTCCTGTAAGTTATTGTGCAAAAAGAGTCTCTGTCTCTTCTTTTCCCTTGTGATGCATTACAAAAGGCCTCTTACTGTTATCCTAACTCAATTAGAACCTGGCCTCAGAAGGCAGAAGGTTATGTGCAAGAAGCCAGTATGGTGTAGGGCGTGTCAGGAAGAACAAATGCATCTTGCCATCATACAGATGAAGGAAAATGTTGTCCTAGACCTCAAAAAAATGTATTTGAAAGCTAGCCTCATTAATGTTGATTCGCCAAAAGTGACATATATCAACAAACAGAATCCTAGAATCTTGTGGTTGTAAGGGGCTTGAGAGGTCATCTAGTCTAAGGTGGACCATGTAAAAATTCCTTTCAAGTGCCTTTCAGACAAGGAAATTAATTCCTTGGGTGAAGATCAAGCATTTGAGGGAATGATCATCATTAAAGGATTGTATTTGCCAGGCGCACAATCAGGCAAGGCATTGTATGAAGGGTTGAGATAGCATGTCTCTGAGACCTAGAACATTATGAAAAAGTTACTAAAGGAGCTAGCAAAGAGCAAGGGGCTAAATGGCATGCCTGGATCTGGTCAAGGTTAAAAGCAGAAATTACTTTCCATGGAAAAATGACCAAATGTAAACTTCAAGTTACACTGACAAACTAAAGCAGTCTCAGGGAATTTAACAATCTTAGCTGTAAAGTGATGGGTTAACAATCTACACTTTCAGGGGGGAAAAAAAAAGTAAGAGGCCAAAATAACAGTGATTTGAGCTAGGCATGAATATTCAATTTTGCCTATGATGAGAAGTTACATTAATGATGTGAGGATTTAACTGACAAGTAAATGCTGAAAATGAAATCCTTAATGGAAAGAGAAATATTTTTCAGAAACCCATTGCAGATAATAAGTAAATTATTACCAACTTCAATAAAATATGATGATGAACACATAAACCTTTAATGTCTAACATTAGGCATTACTGAACAATAGAGGTTTCAAAAAGATGAACACCTTTTCAGGTTGCCCCTTTTATTTTTAAAGTATCCACCTCTCCTTGAGATTTCTTTTAGCTACTAATAAAAGAAAAGCTGTTAGAGGGTTTTAAAGGTATTCTTTAGTTCTTAAAGGAATAAGGGAAAGTAGAAGTTTCCCTTTTTCCCCACTAATAAATGCAATTTTTCTTTTTTTTTTTTTAAATTTTTTTTTTCAACGTTTTTTATTTATTTTTGGGACAGAGAGAGACAGAGCATGAACGGGGGAGGGGCAGAGAGAGAGGGAGACACAGAATCTGAAGCAGGCTCCAGGCTCCGAGCCGTCAGCCCCAGAGCCTGACGCGGGGCTGGAACTCACGGATCGCGAGATCGTGACCTGGCTGAAGTCGGACGCTTAACCGACTGCGCCACCCAGGCGCCCCAATAAATGCAATTTTTCAAAGTAGTATGTGATTATATTTTTTGGACATGTCAGTAAACACATATTTATAAGTTGTAGATTAAATTTTTACCAATAAATAATATTTAGACCTCCACTAAATTAGGCATGAAACAGAATTTATTTTACATATTTTAAATACAAAAGTGTCCCGTTGTATTCAGTCAGTTACCTTGTGATTCTCAGGAGGGAAGAAGAAAAACCAAACCTTTCATGAGATTCTTGTTCACAGTGCTACTTCTCAGAGCAAAATTTATTTGAAATTCACAGTGGTTTGGCACTTCTGGAGGAAATGCCCAAGCAGAGGACCATTCATCAGTCAACTAGCAGTGCAGGTTTGGAGGGACCTTTTTCATTCCTGCTTTAGTATCAGCCTCTTACTGGGTTAGAAAACCATCAGGATGAAACCCATCAGGATGAAGATCAAAGACCCCTCCTGAAGTAGAAGAGAAATGGAAATCTGCAACTGAGGTAAGGTGCTAACTTCCACTCTCTCCAGTGACTAAACTAAAATGAAAGAAAATAAGTTGGCTCAAAGTGGTGGGACCTTAGGAATCCTGGGAGTCAGAATTCCCGAGAGCTCTCTGGCTGCAACAGCTTTTGCACTTCAACAAATGTCTAATCAGAATGGTAGAATCCCTCCTCCACATCATGATCTGAGAAAACTATTACCTGAGATACCTTTTCCACCAAATACTTGGAATTATTCTCCTGACATTTTCTGCTGGAAATAATAATTTGGGAAAAGAGAGGTCACAAATTATTTGGAAAATAATTTATTTTCTTCTCTTGATCCCATATTGAATTAATATGATTCTAATACCTCTGTTAAACTTCAAGATGGGAATGATCTCAAGAAATAAATTGTTTCAAAACTGACCATGATATTACTTACCATAGTAATGGTTCTGACTAGTCCTGCATTAAAGAACTCTATATATTCTCAATGAGTACTTTTTATTGTATACAAATATTCCTCTGGACACACTTGGGGAAGTACTGTCCCAAGCAACAAAAAATGATATGAATCCTCTTTTAAGCAATGTAAGACCTGATATTTGCTTGCGACATTTCTGTTTGCTCAGGGTTTCCTTTATCTTTCTAGTATATCTTAATGATTCGAGTTGAATCTAAAGGGAAAAGGAGCCCTTCTTCTATTAAAACTCAACTTGGTTCACTGAATAAAATTATAAAGAGGTTTAGTAATCTATTTTTTACAGAGATGAACCCTGAACTGTGATTCTCAGGAATCCTGATAAATGCTCAGGAAAAGGGTAATATGACCAAAATCACATAGGACATAAGACCAGGACTAGCGTATGCACCTGCTTTTAACCCAGGATATTAACTCAGCAGTGGCCCGAGCCACAGACCCACTTTTTCTCTCCATCACTATCCAAGCCTGCCTCCTACTCATCCACTCCACTATTTTGCACTCTCAGAACTCCTGATTTCTCAACCCACTTCCTTCTCCCCTCTCTTTCCTGAATGATGCTTCTGGGCTGCTTCTCCCTTTCACACTTCAACTACTACCACCACCCTATTCTTTGTATTCTTGGATACAAATCCTGTCCCTGACTTCCAGATCCATGCACTATCCTGGATCCATCCATTCCCTGGATCCATCTGAAGGAATCAAGCAGAATCCAGATCTTCAAACTACTAATCCACACATCATTCTTCATATTAGATTCAGACTCACTGTCTCTTCAGTAAATACTCTCATTTATCTTATTCAGAAGAATAGTCAAGATGGCAGGTTTTCAGTTGGGGCAGGGGATGGGGATTTGCAAACAATTTAACATAGCAAAAAGTATTATTTCCATATATATGGTCTTTGAATTAACCAAATACAGTACTAAGCTTTTATTTTAGTTTTTAATTGAAAATTGTTTAATTAGCAACCAATTTATCACAATTTGAGTTTACATTGGCCAGGATGATCAGAGAGTTATCCAGTACAAAAAAGCAACAAACTTTCTTGTGTAATGGAAATCCATGTGTTCCAGATAGGCACTGTAGGAGAAGAAAAAACTTTTCCTCTACTCTCTTAGGTTTAGTGTCAGGGTCTGTGAATTAAACTGAGAAAAGACAGAGTAGAGAAAAAATAGTGTATTTACACATATAATGAGCATACACACAGGTGAACTCAGTGACGAGTAATTCAAAGGAGTAGTTAAAAAAAACTGCAGGCACATATACCATCTTAACAAAGGGCAATAAATTATGGAGAAATGACAAGACAAAGAAAATGGATTTGGGCTTCTAGGGATGGTAAATTGTGGAAAGGTAAACATGTGAGGGGAAACTAATGGAAGGTGAGAGCTATGTAAGTAAGGTTTGTTTATACTGACTCATCTCGGTGCTAACTTTCTGCCTCCTATGATAAGGGTTGTTGTCCTCCTGGTACAAGAGAGGGAAGGGAAGCAAACCTGCACAAAAGGAAATGTATGCCCTGCTTTTTAGATAGAAAGAGGAAGGGAAGAGAGTTCTTCCTGTGTCCCCTGTTTCTTAATTGCCTTCAACTCAAAATAATCCTTATGCCAAAGCAGCATATTTTGAGGGGGCATATTCTTATTCCCTTCAACGTAAAATGGAATGGGGAAAAAAAAGGCTATGTGCATTCAGAACTGTAGGGATAAAACATAACCAGCCTTTGACCTAGAAAAAAAATGTATTTTAAAGTGATGGCTCTTTATTTCACTTAGTGTAAGTGATATTTGATTCATATCATATGAACCATATTTGATTCTACAGAAAATAAGGAGACTTACAAGTATAAATCAAGAGATTAAAAAGTGTGAATAATCCCTAAACTGTCTAGCCATAGCATATCTGGACAACTTACTACATTAATCTTCCTCATTGGGAAGTGACACAAATGTATGAATATTTGGGACCTGAAAACTTCAAGTAAAAAATGTTTATGCTCTATAAATAAATACCCTACTATTGGCAAAGTGGTCCTCTCATTTATTATAGCTGCTAATACACCTGAAAAAAATAACGAGTAGCTTTTTCCTAATTACAAAAAATAAGAATACCTAATGCAAGAATGAAAAAACAGATTTTTATGAGAGCAAATATTAGAGGAGAATTTATGTGATTTTTTCACTTAAAACTGATAGAAGACCAGAATATGTGCTTATTCTGGTGATGGGTGTAGGGAAGAAGTGAGGAGACAACAGAACTCAAGGGTAACCTTACAGAAGTCCAAACTAACTACAACAGCTTCTAAACTCCTCTCCTTCCCTACACTCTTCATCTCTCTCTCTCTCTCTCTCTCTCTCTCTCTCTCTCCCTCTCCTGCTCCTTGTATTCAGTCTTTAGTTTCTTTTTTTTATCCATGGAACTAAGATTTGGGGTAACATGAATATTTTTTATTTTAGTCTCACGAGTTTTTATGTATATGATGCTTCCTGCCAAATAGCTGAGCCATTAGAATTATAGATCTAGCCTGTAACACTGTGTGTTGTCCTTTAGTTGACCGTCTGCACCAATGAAAGGCACTGTTGTCAAGGCATGCCCCTTTGCCCTTGTGGTTACCATTTTACTCCAAAGGATTTCCAAGGGTGAGCTATTATATTGCTTCAGCTACTGTATTCACCCTACTGAGTCACATTTTGGCCAAAAGCCTAATAGAAGGCAGAGTCAATACTGAATTCAGATGAATTTATTCTTCAATATTTTTTAAAAGACACTTTTATAACAAGGCCCTACTGGCAATTAACAGCAATATAATTGACAGTTATAAAATCAAAATAACATAGACACATGTGTCATTTAATTTAAGCAATGCTTTAAAAGAAAAAACATTCTTATGTAAAGTGAATTCCTTTTAACCTGTCATTGATTTTAATCTAAATTCAGATACACATTCTGCTGGCAAAAGTTTGCCCTCTGTATGTGGTAGCTGTTATAACTTAGAATGTGGTTACTTACACAAAATCAAACATTTAAAGAAAAGTAACATTGTTCTTATAAAACACTAACAAAACCCTCAAAACTGTGCAATATAACAAACAAAATACTATAAAACAAAAATAAATAATAAACCTCTACTCAGAGAAACTCTGAAAATACATCTCATTATGCCTCATCTGATATTGCTTCTACAGAGAAAGCAAATTCTAAATCTAAAATATTCTATTTCCCACAAGCCTCAAAATACTCCAATACTTGAGGCAATTGTCTTAATTTTTATATTTGTACTTTAAACACAATTTGAAGAAACTGATCTCTAAGCACTTGGGTTTAATAATCCTTGGAGCCATTCGGTTGCTAACTTACTGTGTTACCCTGGACAATCCATTTTAAATCTCTGAATTTCAGTTCCACTTACAGAATTAGGAGTAACAGGAAGTACACACTTCAGTGGTTTTCACTGTAAGTTTCCCTAGAGATGCTTGAGAGACAGTAAGAGAGAAGCTCAATTTTGTTTCTTTATGTACTCAGGCCCCACACAGAGACACCATGAAAAATGGGTTGTAGAGGATTCAGCTGACTTTCAAGGAACCATCTTAAATAAACATACTACCTAAGTAAATATAGCATGCTAGCTATGTAAATACAGCTTCAAGACAAGACCTCAGTTACAACATACCCACAAACAGGTTGTTGCCCCCAAATCCTTCCATACAGAAATTCTTAAGCCACCACTGGACCCACTTACTATTTCATTTTTAAAAGGTTTTTTGGGAGGTTTTGCTTTTTATTTTTTTGAAAATGACTAGTGTAATCAAATGATCATGGATTTTACAGTTAGACCAGTGAGACACAAATTCCTCTTCTACTTTCTGTGAACCCCTGGTCATGTTTTTTTATTATCTTAGAGCTTCGTTTAAAAAATTTTTTTAAATGTTTATTTATTTTTGAGAGAGAGAGAAAAAAAGAATGTGAGCAGGGGAGGGGCAAAGGGAGAGGGAGACACAGAATCTGAAGCAGCCTCCAGGCTCTGAGCGGTCAGCAGAGCCCAATGCGAGGCTCGAACCCATAAACCATGAGATCCTGACTTGAGCCGAAGTTGGACACTTAAGTGACTGAGCCACCCAGGCACCTCTCAGTTTCTTCATTTTTAAAATAAGGATAATAATATCCAACTCACAACGTTTCTGGAGTGATTAATAAAATACTGCATGTAACTGGGATGTAAAAAATTGGGCGGCTTTCACTGGGCTATGAGAACTCCCCAGTCCTTTGAGCTGGCACATCCAAGAATTCTCATATTCCCTGAGGCAATTATACTCATTTGTGTGGCTCTGGCTTCCTCAAATTTTACCTCTGCTTCACTCCACAGGAAAATCGGTCTCCATGTTTCAGTTTTCTCAAGCATTCATAAGTAAAGATACAATCACAAAAGGTGGTTCATGTATTTCTCATCCTCTCCCACATCTTTCACTACCTTCCAATGCCTCCCTTCAGGATTGGCCTGGGAGCTCTAAATTGTTCTCTCTCTATTATGAAAAAAATCTTCTCTTACTATAAAACCTTGGCAATAACTATTATTCATATCCTGATTCCAGTCCTTACGTTGTACGTGCATTGTTTTCAACAGTTACCAAAAATATACCTGTAAACAACTCTAGGCATTGTAATTATCTCCCCAACATTCATTTCATCACTCTCTCATTATTCAGTAGTTATGCTGGTTAGATTTAGATAAATGTTGTTACTCAAAGTGTGACCCATGGGCCAGAAACTGTCAACATCACCTGGTAACTTGCTCAAAATGCAAAATCTCAAGACCCATTCCAGACTATTGATTTGGACCTACAGATAACCCCAACCTTTCTTTTTGCATGATCCTTGAGAGTTCAGGCAACTATGTCTAAAACCAATCAGTGCCATAAATTGCTGGTTTCAAAAATCAGTCCAGAAGGTGGATAATACTAAGATTGTCCAATCAGAGTGATACTCAGGATTTCTGCTTTGCATTTACTAGCAAGGTCTTATCTACCCCACCACATCATCCCTCAAACATGAATAAGAAGGCATGGAAACCTGTTCTGTGCTGCCATCTTGTAATGATGAAGGAAGAAACTGGAGGACAAATCCAATACCAAGAGGGTCTCAGTTGGAGTGCCTGAGTGGCTCGGTCAGTTGGGCATCTGACTTGAGCTCAGGTCATGATCTCATAGTCCATGAATTTGAGCCCTGCAGCAGGCTCTGTGCTGACAGCCCAGAGCCTAGAGCCTGCTTTGGATTCTGTGTCTCCCTCTCTCTCTGCCCTGCCCCCACTCATGTTTTGTCTCTCTCTCTCTCTCAAAAATAAACAAACATTTTTTTAAAAATTAAAAAAAAACACAAAGAGGGTCTCAGTTAGTCTGAATAGAATGGAACCAAAACTCTAATGAACTTCCCTCTGAAGCTCATCCTACCTTTCAACACATAATTAAGCAAATTCACCTTCATTTTTAAGGCTGGGTGAGAAACCATGACCTAGAGTCAAATTTGGTTGGTACTGCTCCAAACTCAGAATGATTTTTGCATTTTAAAAAAAGTGTAGGATAAGAAGAAGAAGGAAGAAAAGGAGAATGAGAAGGAGGGAAGGGGAGGAGGAAGAGGAGGGGAGAAGGAGAGGAGGGAAAGGAGGGGTAGGGGGGAGAGAAAGAAACAGAGATATGGCCCACAAAACCTAAAATATTTACCATCTAGCCCTATACAGTAAAGGCTTGCTGACCCCTAAGCCAACTGAAGCATCCAAACAGATGCTCTCTTCACCTCTTCATGCATCCAAATGGCATTGCACTTAGCAAATTCAATTAGTATTAGTTCTCCCTACCACTGTCCTGCTAATTCTCCCTGCTCTAAGATTCTGTGATATAATACCTAAAACTAGCAAGTGAAATATAGAAATACTATGTTATATTAAATCATATTTCCTTACATCAATAATGCTTTTATAGATCTGTTGTACTATCAGAAGATTGTGTTGTACTATACAGTGGTTAAGCACATAGTTCTAGAACTAGAATGCCTGAGACTCAACCTGATCACTCACTAGCTGTGAAACCATGAGCAAGTTATTTAACTTGTCTATGCCTCATTTTCTTTATTTAAGTTGGAAATAATAGCCAAAGTACCTACCTCACTGTGTTGACATATGGTTAAATGAACTGTTATATATAAAGTACTCTAGATTGTGCCTAACACATGGTAAAACAAATGAAGTTTATCTTTATCATATCTCTGCTTTACAATTTTCTAAAATGTTAAAATACCAGTCAAGATTCATCCTAATGTTGGTAAAGATATGTAACTGTTCAACAAATGTTCACAACTGTGGCGAATAAAAAACAGATTGTTCCCAATACTACAAACTATCTCTAGCTGATCACTGATATTTTCATTCATGCTTTTAGCACATTGTTCTTAGGTCGTGATGGTTTGGGGTTGGTAAAAACATCCTTTGTTGTCTCCCAGTTCTCAAATTACAGGCACTGGGAAAGGAACAAAGAAGAAGACTAAAAAGGCACCTGAAGACATTGCTATTCAGCTTTCTCTTTTATTGGTTTAAATGCTAATCTGCCACTTCTGAAAACAAGAAATTTCCCCCAGAGAATTCCTTTTGACCTTTCTTAACTTCCTCTCCTTTCTTTCCCTCTGACTTTATTTTTAGATAGATATCAAACAGGAAATTCCAGTCCACTAGGAAATGGTGAATTTTCTAGCTAGAGATCAGAGGGTGGAGCCCAGTGGGAAATCAGTAATGGAGAACAGACTAGGGGTTTGGACAGGGGAAGAATGGATGGATTCTGGTGAAACAAGAGGCCATCTTCATTTCTTTTTTCTCCTCCTAGGGATGAAACCAGTAGCTTCCATCTCTGCCTAAAGAACAACTTTTTAAAAAACAGACCAGTTGATTTAAGGCAAAATTCAAAAATCAAAAGACTGGCAAGACCTACAGAGCAGTTATAGCCACAGAACCGTTCTAATGCCCCAATACCGGATGGATGAGGGTGTGTAGGGTACCAAGAGACATAACAATGATTTGCCACTTACTGCTAAGTGTTGCCAAATGTGCTTTAAGTACCTCATGTACTGGAAATACACTGCAAATTACCTTCCTTATGTTGTGAATAGGAAAAGCAGCTTTTTCTTTCTTTCCTGTTTATACTATCGATCACTGCATATTCAAATCCACCTCTTCTGCCTTGTAAGAAATTGATGTCTAGGATGTACTTTATAACACTTTGTACTTTTTGGATTTGAAACTGTAAAATGTCACACAGTATGACCTTTCTGAATGAGTTTATTAGCTTAATTGTAGTTTAAATTTCATAAGCCAGAAAATACACAATCTTATACAACTACTAAATTTTTCACGAATTATTTGGGATTCTCAAAGATAGCATTATATAGTAAGTTGATTCTGGATTAAAGAATCAACTGGAAACTTAATTCTACAGATTAATATTACTAAAGATCTCTAGCACTGGTTTCTGTAGTGTAAGACATCTGGAAGAAGGCTTCCAAGTTGGGAGACCAGCATCTTTGCTGAAGCTTGCACACAACAAAGTAAAAAACTGTTATATTTTTATATTACCAATCTGGTAAACTCACATAACAAATGTAGAAACTGGCCTGCTGATCATAAAATTCCTCCTTATAAAAATAATGATTCAGAAATGATTTAACACTATGAAAGTGTGTTATGAAAGTAACACTATGAAAACGTTCTTAAAGTTTTGATCTATTAAAACTCATGAAAAATTAAGGTGCATTTTTAGTTTGTCCTCTCTTTTTTTAGTCAAGTAATACTTGCATATAGTAAAAAAAAAAAAAAATGGAAACAGTACAAAAAGGTAAATATATCTATATATGTGACTCCCTTACCACGGATACCATCACAGAGGAAACTATTACTAATGGTTTATTATATCCTTCCCCAAATTTCAATACAATATAGCAACATATAACCTCTTTTAAACATGAATGAGATCATCTTCTGCACTTTGTTTTGTTTTGTTTTGTTTTGTTTTACTTAATAACATTTTTGGATAAACTCCCATCTAATCCTATAATCTTTTCAATCTAGTGATCAAATCCTAAAATCTAAATACCAAAACATAAACACCAAGTGTTATTTATGCTTCTCAGTGCACCTTCTACCTACCCATGTGAAGGATGGGTGGTCACAGATGAGAAACACACTGTTCAAAAAGGTAAACACCCTTCCTTCTTGCTGAACTTTCCAGACTTCTGAGTGTACTAGTTTACATAGTGACCCAAAAGATTTATGCAATACACTACCTTTCACAAAGTAATTTAAGCAAGGGGTTTTCCCTCAGAGGAGTATGGTATCCCAAAGAACACACTTGGGGAACTGCTTAGCTACAATATCTAGTTTACTCATTCTAAAAATCTGGCACATAGGTTATATTATGCCCATTTTATAAAATAATAAAGCTGAGACACAGAAAGTTTAAGAGACTTTCCTGTGATCACCAGCTGGGAAGTGACAGACTTGTCATCAATCCACCAAATCTACTGTCTTCTCTCTGGACCACACAGAGTGCATCTTCCCTTTACCTTCACTAGCCACTAGTGATATTAAGGAAATATTTCTTGTCTTTAATCTAACTGAAGAGGCTGTACTTAGAAATATTTTGACAGTATAGGTCTGGATACCAGAAAGGCCAAAATCACACTATATATAAAATGCGCAACAGGATCTCACAGAAGGAAGAAATAACAGTGGACATAGGAGTCCAGGAAAGGCTGATCCATCTGACCTGGAGCATGTTAGTCATGCCCCATTGTGGTCCATCTCTTCAGCTAAAAATCTAAGATAATGCCTTTCTGGTAGCATTTCTAACCAGATAAATGAAAGCTTATACACAAAGCCTGACTTCTCAGTCAATGTTGGCTCTTATCGCCATCTTTAAAATTTGTTTCCAATTTCCTTCCTCCCCTAACCGTTATATTACTGGAAAAGTTAATCATTTTGCAGGAAATTGTATATCCTTTCTGCATGATCCGCATAAATTTCTAGCTTCCTAGAATCCAAAAATCCTAAATCTTTACAAAATATTTTTTTAATTTTTTCAATGTTTATTTTTGAGAGAGAGAGAGACAGAGACAGAGACAGAGACAGAGCGTGAGCAGGGGAGGCACAGAGAGGGAGACACAGAATCCGAAGCAGGCTCCAGGCTCTGAGCTGTCAGCACAGAGCCCAAAGCCGGGCTCAAACTCACCAGCCGCAAGATCATGATCTGAACTGAAGTTGGACACTTAACCGACTGAGCCACCCAGGTGCCCCTAAAAAATATTTTTAAATAAAAATTCAAAACTATGCTTGAAGGTCTCCAAATCAAAAAGTATAAGTATTTGCCAATAAGTGTCAAGCCTTGTAATTTTTGCTAACAGATTAGAAAATGGAAATGGTAAGTTGGGCCTCAGATAATGAGGAGGGAGAGAGTTACGACATCAGGTCAGGAAGTGGCCTGGAGGAAAAGGAAGGCACAGGCTTCTCCCCTGAACCACTGAGCTGAGATAGAAAGTGCATGGGAGGAGATCAGGAGGTGTCTACTAGAGAGGGCATCAGCATAGAGCGTATTGCTTTTACTCCAAACTTTCCACATTTGGTATCAGAATTTCCCTGGAGTCAGTTTTCTCTCTCTAATCACATCCATAGCCCCAGGAATAACAAAATCCTGAGAAGTTTGGTTTCCAGCCTTTCCTTTTAGTTGCTCCCTTAAGTGTTAGCAACTTGACCTACCTCTCCTACTTCCTGAATTTCTGACACTGTGTCATCTTCCTTGCCATAGTCATCTATGACCTCTTAGCTTTGGCAGAGATAATGCCATTTCTTGGACTAGCGGGCCTCTTGCTCCAGGAAGATGCAATGTCTCCTCATGAATTCCTGTAGTAACATAATTTAACATCAACTGCATACTGCCATGATCAGTGCTTATTTTATACTGGGCTGATCTCCCACCCACTCTCGCATTTACTGAATCTAGACACCTTAAATGGAGGACCCAAGTTGAGCTCCTCCATTTTTCAATTACCAACTTAATATTCTCACCCTGAAATTTTAGCAAAGTTTTTGTAAGACATTTGAGAAAAGATTGTTAAATATCAATTTCTTATTTTGATTATACCAAACACCTCTTCTGTACCAATTTTCACATTCTGTCAGCTTTACCTAGTATTCCAACCAGTTCTGCAGCAACTATTTCTCTGCGGGCTTCAATGACCTTCAGAGTGACAGGAGTGTTCAGAGTGACAGGACCTCACTCTGAACAACGGGACAGAGGAGCCAAAGGATAAATATTTCCTCTATTCTTTCCACTATCAGTTCTGAGACATAGTTCTCATTGTTTCTCAGAAAGTTCTATGGAATTGAAAAATCAGTTGTCCATTGGCATGACCAACTTGATAACACATTGTTGTATGGGCTCTTCCTTCTTCCTGTTTCACTCCCCTGTCCTTGTCTCCAGCAACCTAAGATTACATTCTTACATAAACAATTCTCACATAGGCCTCTGCCTCCAGCTCTGCTTTTGAGGGCAAGTTGGTGTGTTGACCAGGGTCCAGTAGTGAAACAGAAACCACACCAGAAATATGAACAGAGAAAATATTACATAAAAATGATTAATCAGAAGATTAACTACCAAAGGGTAAGAGAATAGTAAAGAACATGAGAAGAGCAGGTAAAGGAAGCAGCCACTACTTCTAGGGATAAGATGAACTATTCAGAGAAAAAATAAATCTGGGAGAGGGCACTCCCCCCATGGTTAAGAGTTGAGCCTTATTAGGGAGGGTATGGCCGTGGCCTTTGGATAGCTGAGGAGTTAGCTCCACTGCCAATGATCAGGGCTGGCCCACAAGAAATTGTCTGGTGGGTTGCCAAAGAGAAAGCTATCCCCTGGAACATAAGGAAGACTCTGGGAAGCTGCCCCTCAACACTCTGGTGAGACCCTTCAGGGAGCCCCCACTATTGCTGGCAACTAGCCAAAAGGCCACCCTTTGGAATATTGGTGAAACTCGCTAAGAAACCACCCCTGGGTGTTGGCAAAACTACCAGGACAGTGCTCACTATTGGGAGCAAGAACAAACAAATACACCAACAAGATGAAGAGAAACCTTCCTCCCGCATAGTCCTCCTAGCTCTTTCTACCAACAGAGATAACATTGTGCCAGCTGGCTAAGGAAAACTGTTTACAGGTTCTAGCTCCAGTAGCACAAAGCAGGGCAAAGAAGGATGGATTGGGAACAGAGGAGCAATAAGTAACAATGAGCACACAAGGCAGACAGCTTTCTGCCAATGATGGGCAAAACATGATCCTTCCCTCTGGCCATTTACCAAAGTAGCTGGGACAGGAGAGCTCAGCCTGAGCAGCAGTTTCATACCAGTACATGCCCAACCCACGTCCCACTCACCTGCTGTTCTTTCCTTTGATCTTCCCTGTCTCCCCAGCTCACAATAGCACCTGAGGCTTCCTTGCTCTCTGACTTACATCTTCCAATCATCAGCTCCTCGTATCCATGACTGCATGTGAGGAGTGCTCTTGTGGCTCGGTTTTGATCACAAGATCCCACACAGGCCACACCAGATAATGAGCTTCTCCTCCAGGGAGAGGCAGTCAGCACTGCCTTTTCTCTCACACTTTCATTCAGAAACAGCTCTTCCGCGTAAGGGGCTAACCAAATTCTTTAAGTCCAAAGTGAGTAGGGGATCATGTCACATCAACTTCTTTCTCACTCAATAAAGCCATCATAATTACTATCAAACTTTGGACTGGTAACCTCTATTAATCAAAATACTATCAAAATCTTATTACCAAAAACATTCATTTGGGAGTCAGAAAAACCAGTTTTCAAAATTTGGCTGTGCCATTTGCTAGTCATGTGCTCCTAATCAAAATTTTACAATTTTTAACCTTATTCTTTTCTGTAAAATAGAGATAAGGTTTGCTTTCCAAGTTATTTTGAAATTTTTTTAAAAAGGAAGCAAGAAGCATTCATTCATCCAACAAATATTTGTTGAACATCTCCTATGTGCAAGAAATTTTGCTTAAAACTAAGAGAAAAGGTAATGTATGTAAAATTGTTTAATGTTTATTTTTGAGAGAGACAGACAGAGACAGAGAGTGGGGGTAGGGGGTGGTCAGAGAGAGAGAGGGAGACACAGAATCTGAAGCAGACTCCAGGCTCTGAGCTTTCAGCACAGAGCCTGACACAGGGCTTGAACTCACGGAATACAAGGTCATGACCTGAGCTGAAGTCAGTGGCTCAACCGACTGAGCCACCCAGGTACCCCAAAAAAGGTAATGTGTGTAAACATCTGGCTCATGGTAGAAGCTTAGTACAAAACAATTTCTTTTGCTTTACTTTCCCCTTATGCCTGTGAACATTGTCCATAGTAAGTGAGCAGCACAATTTAGTTATCATTATTCCTCTTATTTGTGTTTCTTTGTTTCATAGGAAACACAATAGAAAAATCTTTATAGATTACATTCATATACTAACAGTATTAGGGCTATTGTTTATGAGAATAGTCAGGTTGACTGCTATTTGTGATGAAGATCATTGTTAGTGATCATATATGCTCTCTATTGCATCCATTATAAATAATAGTACACATGTCAAATACTTTCGACGTTCGTATTATTTAAAAGACTTTTGTAAGCATAAAACATTAACATTTTACATATGGGGATGGAGAGTTTAAATCATTTGCCCAAGGTCGCTCAGTACATCAGTGACATACTTACTAGCTAAACCCCAGGTTTCTGGTGTCCTGGTCCTCCTTCCTCTTCCCTCTCCTTGAGAAAACACTCACCTACAGGGATGCCTACTTGCCTTTCACTCTTCTCTTAAGAAAGTACACTGAGAAAAAAAGTACTTGCATTTCACCCAAATCAAATTAATCAGAAAATAAAATTAAAGTACATTTATTTAGCAGAAAGCTACTCTTTCCATTAATGAGAATTTTATTAAATATAATAAAATATTTCAGGCAGTTCCTTTCTTTCTGGTGTTTTTTTTCCACTTCCTTTCTCAGATTTATTGAAAAGCATTTTTATTAGTGCAATAATAGGCTCCAGGACATGCAATTATATTGAGATGCTGACACTTTCCTGTTAGTTGCAGCCTTTGGCCTGAGGCCAAACACTGAACCCAAGCACATGAGTTTCTGTGCAAGCAGTCCTGGCATGTCACTCGTGTGCCTATGTCCTTAAAGCAACCTCCAATTTTCACCCACGATAAGGAGAATTAACTAATTTTTCCTTCCCATTACAATTAATCCAAATGGATACTCCCATCTCTCTTATTATAGGGAAAGCCAAAAATTCCTTCTGAAATTTTTGGAGAATGCATTTAAGATCTGATTAGAAGCTTTTGACTTCAGTTCATATGGGGAAATGCCATAAAGGGTTTCATTATTTTATGAGTCATTTACAAACATGAAATGCAAAAGCTTATGCCTTTGTCATGAGGGTTCTTTATAGCCTTCACTTCTGTACATTTTTTTATTGCAAATCCTCCTCCTTCTAAGCTCTAAACCAGAGCATTTCAGAGTAAAAGTGTAGATATTGACTATAAATAAAATACATACCCAAACCTCTGGAACTTTTTTTTTTTTAATTTCTCAGGCAAGAATAAACTATCCCTTAAAAAGAATGAAGAAACAACCAGCGGATGCTTCTGAATCCACTCCCACTTTTTGTTTAAAGACATGAAGTCCCAAACTTAAAGAAGTAAAAATCTCTTATCTTTGTTAGATTCTCTACCATAGACCTTCACCACATATTCCAACCTCCTTCTCAGAAACACTGTATGTGTTGTTAGAAAATCCACATACAAACCTTAAAAACTGCTTTTCAGTTAGATGTGAAGAATGAGAATGCGTGTACACACACACACACACACACACACACACACCATTAGACGATGACCTCTAAACATGTCTCTGGCCGGAATGAGAACAAAAGCAAAGAGCAAAGTTGGTTCCTGCTTTCCCTAGCCTTGCCCAGCAATGCACTGATGACCATCAACCCCCACAGGTCATATGACTATTCCAGCAAAGTCTCATGTTGTTTTGGATGTCACTTCCTCAGCCAGGAGGTACTAGAAACACCAGTTTTTCTGACCTAAATTTGGTATGAGGGGCTCCTAGGAAAGGTCCCAAACACCTGTGTCTCCTTAAACTACAGTCCTCCAGTACTGGACATATTTCTCTCTCTAATGACTATGCTTGGTTTCCTGGAGCCATTTCAACCCCATTGGATTAGGACTCTGTCTGCAGTGTAGCTCAGCTCAGTCTCCCTTCCTGAGTCCTGGCCAGACTCCTGCTTTCAACTGGCCAGTCCTCTTTGGAAGCAGATCACCCAACTTGGTGATAAAAATTATTGTGAGCACTTTGAAATACTGTTGCCAACCCAGATCAGGCCAAGTGGGCTCAGTCCCTTGGACACTGAACTCCTGCAAACCTTCCTTTAGGTTGGTTCTACAGCCAGGTAGAAGGCAAATGAAACCCCAGTCCTACCCAACCACCACCCCTGCCACTGCCCTCCAGAGATCCACGTGACTCTGAGTTAGCCTCAGAGGTTCAAGTGGTGCAAAAGTCAGAAATGACCATTGTCCAGGGGCACCTGCACGGCTCAGTCAGTTAAGCATTTGACTTTGGCTCAGGTCATGATCTAATGGTTCGTGAGTATTGAATTGGGCAGGATTTTCATTCGTCCAGTACATAAAATGTGACCAAGGTATGTTCCTCAACCATTATATGATGTTACAATGTTGTTTTAGAAACAGGTTCCCTGCAATATTTTATATAAGCAGATTCCAATGAAATAAGCATTTCAAATAGAGTAATTCTCAATTTGTATGGCCCTAATGATTCTCTGGGTATAGCTTCAAAATTAATACTGTTACTGATATGAATGGCAATTATTATCCACACATTTATTCATATATTAATTTAGAAGAGAATTTATTAGTTAAACTTACATTTAGTCTCTGTCCATGTCGTTTTAGGGCTCTGAGTACAAACAGAGAAGTAATTTCAGGGGCGCCTGGGTGGCTCAGCCAGTTAAGCATCTGACTTCGGCTCAGGTCATGGTCTCACAGTCTGTGAGTTCACATAATTCACATGTTACAAAGGATGGGAGTATCACCATTTACAACTTAGGTGTCAACTCCAGGCAGAAATAAACAAAATATAGTTTCAATACTTGGTCTACTTGACCCACCAGGTTTGAGTTGTGGGATTATTAGAATTTTTTTTAATTGAGAAGAGTTGTTGTTTCAAATTTTGAATACAAAGTGAGACTTTATTGATATTTTAAACAATCCCAAAATGAACAAATAAAGCTCAAAGCTAAAAAAAAAAAAAAAAAAGTGAGGGGGGTTGGAGGAGAGGCTTAATACCTCCAAATTTTAAAGAGATTTACCAATAATTAGAGACAGACACCCTCCCCAAGGCTTACTAAGAATCAGCTGAGAGGACTCTACCCAATTAACTATTGACAACCTACCCCCACCATTACCATAGATATTAACCATGGCCAGAAAAAAGGAGCAAGAAAGAGTCACTGGAATCATCAGCTTTATGGGAAATTCAGAGTTCACGGTGAGAAAAGGTTCTCTTGACTCTTCACAGGGAAAGGAAAGGGGTGCCTTCTCCCTACCAGACAAATGAGGAAGGATCCAGGAGAATAACTTATGAAGTTCAGAGGAAGCCACATGGAGGAGACTGGTGTTCCGCTCTCAGTATGATAGTTTTTGAGGCAGCAGACTTACTCATCTGCCTCAGTGCCTGTTTCAAGAAAGAAAAAGAGAACTGGGGATGTGGACAGTAGGGTGGAAACAGCGGGCAGGTTCACACCAGTTTTCCATGATTCAAATGAACAGGGCAGAGAGTAGTTGGCCTGAGCTCTCTAACCTGAATTCCACCCAAGAGGGAGACCACTTGGGTGTGGTCTGAACCCACACAGCAGGGAAGACAGAGTGAGGTAGCCCACGCACTAGCCCCCAGGTCTTTGAAGAATTGCACACATGCCCTCAGAGAAGCCAGCCTGCACATACCTGCCATGCTGGTGTCACTAAAATGTACACCAGGGAAGCAATGATAACTAAGTGTAAACTGACTAAGGGACATATCCCCTCTTCTCTCCCTCCTACAAGGCCAGAGGATCTAGACCCAGAGTAGGGAGGAAGACAAGACATTCAAGACAAGACACACAGTGTGAAACCGTCCCTCCCAACCCACTAAAATAAGAAGGATGAAAGAAGAGACCTCATTCACTTCCTCCCTTCTGGCCAACTCTACTCTGGAAGTAGGGATGATTATCCAAGTTAAATCAGTCAACGAACTACAGATTTCCACTGAACTAGACTGAATCAACCCAGAAAGTTACCCAATTTGCAGAGAATGTGTCTATGGGCTCCACAGCCCAGAAAGATTCATAACAGTACACTTGAAGGCAGATATTAAAATGTTAATAATCCACTCCGTTGAAACTCTTCAATAAACCAGATATATTTTTATAAACCCCAAACATGAATTTATATAATCTAGATATGTATTAAATTACTACTGTGTACTCTACTTTTGAAAAGTATGGTGTTTTGGAACTTGGAAGTGTGTGTGTAACAGTGGCTATCAAGATGTCTTAAGAGGAAATATTAATGAATCTAGCCCAGATGGGTAGACAGGAATCTGCATCTAAGCCAGATGGTAATCTAGGCTCAGCCTATACCCAGAAAATCTAGCTGTACTGGTCTTAGTCACATAAAGTACAAATGCTCAACGTCGTTAACCAGTAAAATGATTTACATAATATTCTTGATATACTGTGCTTACCAATAGTGCAAAACTGATAAAATCTGCCTTTGCTACAACCAGGAGGTACGGGTCCAAAATTTTCCATTTGTAAATTATAAGCCAATGCCCCATTCATAATTCAGCCATGAGTCAGTTTTTAAATGAACAGAGATACAAATGCAATCACTGTCAGGCACAAACATGATCACTTTGGTTGTATAAACCTAGGTACCTAGATTTACATCCAATTTGTTTGGCTTTGGAAAGATAGACATGCAAGCTTAATACTAATGGTGAACAAGTAGATATTTTGATTGATTTTTCTGTGCTTTTGAATATCAAGGAGCCCATTTATTTAAAAGTACAACCCTTTGTTTTCTCATGTTAATAGCAGACAGTTGTAGCATGAACACAGTTCATCAAAGCCTTTTGTTGCAAGGAGTCACATTAAAACAAGAGTGTGTCAAGCAGCAAACAGATCCAAATTACACAAGGTGTTTTTGACCTTGGCTTCTTTCTTGAGCAGAGACCAGCAATACATATGTAGGCTATCAGAGATTAGAATAAGCCTGTATTCCAAGATGAAAACTGATATTCCAATCTTTTTAATTATATTAATTCCTGAAATCAAAATGCAAATACCCACACTATGTCTGTATCTATGATAGTTGGAAGTATATTTAGTATACTAGTAATAATTAATAAAAAGTAAGAACTCATAAATATGAATGTATATAATAAAAACATAAGCTATAAGTCAATATCAATTATACTGGAATACAGGCTTTATGATATAACTATGATCTTTTCTTCTTACTTCATTCAAATAATTTATGCTTCTGCCCTATAAATTTATAATTTAGCTTCATATAAGCAACCAATTAATTTCTTTTATTTTGTTTGGACTTCTAAAGTCTTTGTGTACATGAAAAACAAATTTGATGTAAGCAATTTAACTCTTTTTTTCCCCAAAATAACAAAAGCATTTTTTACCTACAGAGTGCCAAGAGATTTCTCCTTATAGAGTTAACTCATCCTATGCAACTGCTCCCATCAACTTTGTAGCCAGTGACAATGTGACTATCTAAGTATTCTAATGATTCGTGATGGGAACCAAATTTAGCTACAGTTCAGCTTTTCACTGTTCTGACATTTTATTTTGAATCAAAAATAAAAGTACAATCTGTTTTTCTGACCTGAGCAGACACAAATAATTTATAAAGTTTAAAAAGCTAATTTTAATATTAAAAATAAATATATATACATGTATATTTATTCCTTATGTACATTCAGGTTGTCCTAAAAATAAGATGGAAAACAATCTGCAAGAATCATTTCTTCTGTCTGCAAGCTTATAAATTACACTAAACTCATGAGAAAGTTAAATCTCAAAAGGTCTCCAGTTTAACATTTAGGCAAAAAGTAAGTAAAAGCTCCACATTCTTTACTACTTAACTCAAAATTCCTTTACACATTGCAGGAAGGAAGGAAGCAAGAAAAGAAGGGAGGAAGGGAGGAAGGGAGGAAGGAAGAAGGAAGGGGACAAAAATCTCATCTACAAAAGCTAGCACACATTAGTAAGCTATTTAGGTAGTGCAGTACTCCTGAAAGTAAATAGATATTGTAGAAAAAGAGGAACAGCTAGTGTTCAAAAACTGGAGTCATTATAAAGGAGTTTCCTTTCTTTACCAGTAAACATTTACAAAGTATCTTCAGTGTGCCAGACGCTGTTCTAGAAGCTGGTGAAATAGCAATGAACCACATAAATAAAATTTCTCTCATAATAGAGCTTGTATCCTAGTGGGAGAAGCAGATTATTAACTATATAACCAATATAAAATGCAATGGTAGGCAGTAATAAGAGCTATGAAAAAAAGAAAAAGCAAGGTGTAGGATAGATGTGAGTACGGAGACTTTTGTGAATCAGTTGGTCAGGGAAGGCTTCTCAGAAGAAGTGACCTATTTGCAAAGACCTGGGGGATGGAAAGAGAGCCAGGGAAGAGTCTAGGAGAAGATCATTCCAGGAAGGGGAAAGAAGAAAACCAAGGTAGGGATTTTCCCCTGATTACTCACAACTGATTCACATGCCAGCCTTTTCTAACTCATACCAATGCACTCAATTTTTATCAGCTTTTTGATGATAATTTCTTAGTGAAGAATGACTGTGTTTTCAGTGCATTAAAGTCTACATCATATAAATGTGCCCTCTCTTTAAGAATGTTTATTAGGACTGGAAAGGATCTTGGAGACAAAGTAGTTCATAGTTTCCACATCTGTAATATGAGAATAAGTCCCAGAAAAACTGTATGATCTGCCTACTGTCACATAACTAGTTAATAGTAGAACAGGATTAAGTATAAATCTTAGCCTGATACTTTTCACAATCTATCTTGCCTTGTGGTTATTTGTATTCATCTCATTTCCTCAACTAGACTCTGAGTTTCCTAGGAATAAAGAAGAAAAAGTGTGTGTGTGTGTGGTGTGTGTGTGTGTGTGGTCTAGTAGGATGCCTTTCATAAAACTGGTGGTCAATTAATATTCCAAGAATGAAGAAATATTCTTCTAAGTCAGCCATTTTTCAAAATCCCAGATTTCTTCAAATCCTATACAATCTCCTTGGTAAAGCTATTTTGTCTCTTCTACTAGAATTCTTCAATAAATTGGTAGGGATCTACTTCACTTACTATTCTATAAGTGCTGATAGGATTAAGGCATGGTTCTCACCGAATGGTTCATGATCTAAATGAGAAACAAAGATAGAATATAAACAGAGAGGAATCCAGTAACATGTTCATTTCATGCCTGGATAGTCCCGATGACTAATACGTAATTTTCACAGTAAACAGTTAAGGAAGAAACTTTATGTTTACTGTAGAGACCTGAACACATTGTAGGCATGAAATCATCAATACTGATAACAGCTCAAATTTAGGCAATGTGCTCTCAATAAAACACATTGATCTCTGTTGATTAGTATATATGCTATTAATAAACATTTTTTTACTAACAATATTAGGCTTCCTCTATTGTATATGTGCACATATATACACATATATATATGTATATATGGGTTTATATGTAAACCCAAATAAAGGGCTACAAGGGCATTATCATTTGATCTATATAATTTGTCAATAATAATAAAATACATTGTCATACAGCATGGGAATATATAACTGGGGTAGTTGACAGTTCTTAAAGAAAGTAAATTCTTCCTAAATTTTTTCTTCCCTTACATAAACAATATGAAAAAGAATTAAATCCTTGCAGAAAGACAGCAATAAAAAAAATGACCTGGTTTCTGTGCCCAAGTTCCCAGTACTCTGCAGAGCACAAGTTAAAAGTCTCAGCTTTTCCACCGTGCAATTCAGAGAATGTGGTGGGAACAGAATTCGAAGGCAACTCAGCTGGAAAATATCTTAGATGAAATATTTTTGTCGAGCACTTTTCTCATGTGAATTTGCTTCTAGTTTGGTATATACCAGTCATCAGAACACGGCAGTCATTTTACCTCATGTCTTGAGGATTTTTTTAATCAACAAACTGCTGTATAAGCCAGCAGAACAAGAGCAAAAAACAAAGCAACCATGTTTAACAGGAGTTATCTCTCTTATAAGGTCAACAGACAAGAGTCAAATTTTAATAACCTCAAAGGTCCTTTCCTATGATAAAATAGCAACAAGGAAAACTCCTTAAGGCTTTCTGCCTAGTTGGCTTTCTTCTCAAAATCAGACTCATCGTTGTCCATAAGGATTCATTTCTATTTTTTAAAGATACATGTCAAGTTTGATAGCTTTTTATTCAAAGTGAATAATAACAACCTAAGTATTAAAAGCAATGTTTTCCCCCCAGATGTGCTGATGTCTCAATAGGTTCTTTTTTATATAAAAGAAAACAAAGCACACACAACTGCTTATCAAATTAACAGCGTGTAGGACTCATGTCCTGGACATAACAGCAGCCTATCCAGTAGGTGTCATCTGATCAAAAATATTTCATATATACAAAAAAAGAAAGTTAAGAAAACCATATGAAAACGTGATAGCCAGAAAAACAACCAATTTAAAAATTAACTCCTTAAAGAAAACAAAATTAAATTAAAATTATCTTGAATCCATTAAAAGTTTACATTCCTGAGCAGTGATTCTCAATTGCTCTCAAATTTCATTGTTCTGGGATAGGGGCCAGGGGTAAAGATTTCTTTTTTAACTCCATAGGTGATTCTAATGTGCAGACAGAGTTGGGAATCAATATATTATATTAACAATAAAAAATAAAATAGGAAATGAGATGTAACTCCAAATAATTTCTCAGATACAGCAATAAAGCAAAAAGGAAAATAAAAAGAGCCTTAAAAGTCTCACCCTGTTCACTCAAATCATCTTTTAATTTTGTTTAACACTAATCACCAACTAATCAGATTCCAGTAAGGATGAATCTTCCAAAGTGCAGCCAATTCCTATGCCCTCCAGCCTCACCACAATCCCATAAACCCTCTTCCACAGAGTACCACGGAATGATTTCTCTCATTCACTGTTGTTCTATCTGAACTGAATCTGGCTTCAAAATTGCCAAAGATCACGCAGAACACAAAGGAGACAAGCATTCCATACTTATTTATTATGATGATGCTGGTACAGCCTTAGAAACCCTTCCTAGAAAATAATCTACAAAAAGAGGATGTCATCTCTGCTGAAAATGTGTTACTTTTTTTTTTTTGCAATTATTTGTGGTAATGAACTCCTTTGTTTTCCCAAATACCCAAGAATTTCTCATTTTTTTAATAGTCACCAAGATCTAAGATAAGTGGGAAACAATGAATTAAAGATGTAGCCATTAGACTTTCACTTCTTTTTTTCCACAGCTTTATTGAGGTATAATTGATGTAAAAACCATATATTTGATGTATACAATTTGATGAGTTTGGACACAGTATACAACAATGCCATCACCACAATCAAGGTAATAAACCTATCCAGCACTTCCAAAAGTGTCTTGTGTCCCATTGTTGTTGTTGTTGTTGTTGTTGTTGTTTGGGGGGGGAGGGTTGTTTATTTTGTGGTGAATCCACTTAAAATGAGATCTATTTTCTTAACAAATTTTTAAGCACACAATACCATATGTTTAACTATAGGCACTATGTTGAACAGCAGATCTCCAGAACACATTCCTCTTGTGTAACTGTAACTTTATATCCCTTGAACAAGAAGATGTGTGTTATATATATATACACGCACACATACGATGGAAAACTACTCCGCGATGAAAAAGAATGAAATCTTGCTATTTGCAACAATGTGGATGGAACTGGAGGGTATTATATTAAATGAAATAATCCAGTCAGAAAAAAGACAGATATCATATGTCTCCACTCATATGTGGAATTTGAGAAAATTAACAGAAGATCATAGGCGAAGGGAAGGAAAAATGGGTTACAAACAGAGAGGGAGGCAAACCATAAAAGATTCTTAAATACAGATGGCACAAAAACAGACATATAGACCAATGGAATGGAATAGAAACCCCAGAACTAGACCCATAAAACTATGGCCAACTAATCTTTGACAAAGCAGGAAAGAATATCCAATGGAAAAAAGACAGTCTCTTTAACAAATGGTGCCGGGAGAACCGGACAGCAACATGCAGAAGAATGAAACTAGACCACTTTCTTACACCATTCACATAAACAAACTCAAAATGGATAAAGGACTTGAATGTGAAACAGGAAACCATCAAAATCCTAGAGGAGAAAGCAGGAAGAAACCTCTCTGACCTCAGCCACAGCAATTTCTTACTTGACACATCCCCAACGGCAAGGGAATTAAAAGCAAAAATGAACTATTGGGACCTCTTGAAGATAAAAAGCTTCTGCACAGCAAAGGAAACAATCCGCAAAACTAAAAGACAACCAACGGAATGGGAAAAGATATTTGCAAATGACATATCAGACAAAGGGCTAGTATCCAAAATCTATAAAGAGCTCACCAAACTCCACACTCGAAAAACAAATAATCCAGTGAAGACATGGGCAGAAAACATGAATAGACACTTCTCTAAAGAAGACATCCAGATGGCCAACAGGCACATGAAAAGATGCTCAACGTCACTCCTCATCAGGGAAATACAAATCAAAACCACACTCAGATATCACCTCACGCCAGTCAGAGTGGCCAAAATGAACAAATCAGGAGACTATAGATGCTGGCGAGAATGTGGACAAACGGGAACCCTCTTGCACTGTTGGTGGGAATGCAAACTGGTGCAGCCACTCTGGAAAACAGTGTGGAGGTTCCTGAAAAAATTAAAAATAGACCCACCAATAGCACTGCTAGGAATTTACCCAAGGGATAGAGGAGTGCTGATGCATAGGGGCACTTGTATCCCAATGTTTATAGAACCACTCTCAACAATAGCCAAATTATGGAAAGAGCCTAAATGTCCATCAACTGACGAATGGATAAAGAAATTGTGGTTTATATATACAATGGAATACTACATGGCAATGAGAAAGAATGAAATATGGCCTTTCGTAGCAACGTGGATGAAACTGGAGAGTGTTATGTTAAGTGAAATAAGTCATACAGAGAAACACATATATCATATGTTTTCACTCTTATGTGGATCCTAAGAAACTTAACTGAAGTCTATGGGGAGGGGAAGAAAAAAAAAAGACGTTAGAGAGGGAGAGAGCCAGACACAAGAGACTCTTAAAAACTGAGAACAAACTGAGGGTTGTTTTGGAGTGGGAGGGAGGAGAGGGTGGGTGATGGGTATTGAGGAGGGCACCTTTTGGGATGAGCACTGGGTGTTGTATGGAAACCAATCTGACAATAAATTTCATATTAAAAAAAAAGATTCTTAAATACAGAGAGCAAACTGAGGATTTATGGAGGAGGAGGTTTAGAGGGGGCAGGGAAAATGGGAGATGAGCATTGAGGAGGGCAATTGTTGGGATGAGCCCTGGGTATTGTATATAAGTGATGAATCACGGTAATCTACTTCCGAATCCAAGACTACATTGTATGCACTTATGTTAGCTAGGATGACAGCAAATTATTAAAAAACAAGAATTCTCAATTTCCCCCTTCCCTGGAAATCACCACTCTACTCTCTGCATCTATGAGTTTGGCCATTTTAAATTCCTCCTATAAGTGGAATCATTCAATATTTGTCATTCTTTGACTGACTTACCTCACTCAGCATAATGTCTCCCAGATCTATCCATGTGATCACAAATGGTAGAATTTCCTCCTTTCTATAAAAGGCTGAACATTATCCTATTGTACATATATGTCACATTTTCTTTATCTATTAACTCTTTAATGGATATTTGTATTATTTCTTTATTTGGGCTATTGTGAATAATGCCACAAAGGACTTGGAAGTGCAGATATCTCTTTGAGATTTCAGTTATCTTGAATATATACCCATAAGTGGAATTCCCAACTCATATGGTAGTTCTATTTTTAATTTGAGGGGAACAACATTAAACTAAAAGTCTTAGGCACAGTAAAAGAAACAATCAACAACAGGAAAAAGGCAATATATAAAACGGAAGAAAATATTTACAAACCATTTATCTCATAAAGGGTAAATATCCAAAATAACCAAAATAATAGCAAAACCTCAACTCAATAGCAAAAATATAATAATAATAATAAGTATTATTAATAATAATAATCATAAATAGGTAATAAAAAGTAACCTGATGAGAAATGGGCAAAAGACATGAATATACATTTTCAAAAGAAGACATATAAATGGCCAACAGGTATATGAAAAGGTGCTCAACATCAGTAATCATCAGGGAAATGCAAATAAAAACCACAGTAAAGGGCACCTGGGGAGCTCAGTCAGTTAAGCATCCAGACTTTAAGCATCATGATCTTAGCTCAGGTCATGATCTCATAGTTGCTGAGATCAAGCCCCATCTTGCGCTCTGTACTGACAGCATGGAGCCTGCTTGGGATTCTTCTCTTCCTCTTTCTCTGCCCCTCCCCCACCAAAATAAATAAAATTTTTAAAAACCCACAATAAAATAACACTACGCTTGTAAGATGACTGTTATCACAGACACACTAATAAAAGGTAGCAAGTGAACAAGTGTTGATGAGGTTGTAGAGAAATTGGAGCCCTTGTATACTGTCAGTGGGAATGTAAAATAGTGTAGCCACTATGAAAATAGACCTATGCCTGATACCAATGAGCCTATAGTTTCTCTGTCACCACAAAAAGGAAAGGAGGAGCAGACTGGGTCAGAACTTAATCCTTTAAACTGCATTTTAGAATTTGTAAATAATTCCACTTCAATTTAGTCAGAAAACAACTCTGTCTACTGTTATCCCTTTTCCACAAAGAAATAAGAACACTGTATTTTCATGATGGAGCCCATGTGGCTCATAAAGATAAACTCGTGTCAAAATCAATCTTCAGACAAAGATAACTATAAACAAAGGGCACAAGGGGTGGGGGTGGGAATGAGAGAAAACCTTGATTTACAGTATTTGTTAGTTCCACTGGTGTAAAGACTTCCATCATGGCAGAGCTCAAGCTTACCAATGTGATGTCAACCAACTAGAAAATTCCTGAAAATATAACAATCAGCTCTGCTGAGCCAATACACAGGGATTTCACCACACCACTGCATATTAGTTTCCAGTTTATTTTACCTAATTCCCTGTTGTATATGTTCTAAAAGCTTGATCCCATAGAAGTAATCTTTATCAACTCACGAATGCTAAAATATATTAAGATTATATGCCATGGGAAGACACGGCTTGACGGAGAAACTCCCCAATCAAGATTTATACTCTTTATTTAATGTGACTTGCCCCATTTCTAATCCCTCACAGGAAGCACATTAGCAATCTCGTTCATTTGGACATAGTAATGTGGTATCATATATGTGCCAAATGTTGTCAGATTTTAAGTCCTAGCTCTGAAGATCCAGGAATCTTGTAGCCCTGAGGGAAAAACCACAAGGCCCATGTAATCATTTATGGACTACTATTAATGACGGTGATACTCCCCATCTAGGAGGGGCAATGCTATTCTTGCAGAAGAAAGTACAGGAATGACATTCCAGAATCTCTCATTAGGAATTACAAGGGGCAGAAAGATATTCTGTAACATAAATTACAATAGAGATCAAGTATAAGACCCTATGAAATTTAGCATTAAATCAATAACCAGATGTTTCTTTATATAAATTTTGTGTTTTATATAATAAAAGAAAATATTTTCAACAATTTCTTTTTTGAAGTCAGTAAAGAAGTCCCATTTCCTTGGATCTTATGTAAGTTCAGCCCATTCTCAGTAGGTACTAGAGGAACCCTAAGAAAAAAAGGAGATAGAGAAAGAAGGACATTTAACATTTATTAGTTTATGAGGTCTAACTGTAACTGGTCACTATATCCATCTTTTAGCATACTCTTTGAGTCTTCTTGGGAGGGGGATGAGAACTCAGGAAAGAAATATGTTTCTTTTGTCATTTGTCCCCTGCCAAACACATCTAGTCATAGATACTAGGAGAGCATCACTCACCTAGTAAAATAGGAAAGAAATATTGAGGGAGGAAACCACCTCCCAACTATATCTGAAACAGAGATGTGTTTGTTGCAGGCTAAGACACAGGCAAAAATCAGTCTATTAAACAAAGCAAAAACCTGATCTTGTATTGGGTTTGGGGGAAGCACAGAGTTCTGGGATTGGCCGAATTTTAAAAATGGGAATATATAGGTACTAGCTGACCTTTACTGTTTTTAGTGATTGGCGGGCTTTCAGAGGCATGGATCTCAGAACAAGACTGCTGTTTGTTGAGCAAGGGTTTACAACCACTTTTGTGGTTCCTTGCTGACAACTGGGAATAGAACAAAGGACCAATCCTTCTTGTACTTCCTTGCATGAACTTAAAGAGTAAGAATGCTTTAGTCTCAGAAAAAAAAAAAATCAGAATGGTGATTGTTACAGTCCAGTGTAGAATTTCTCACAGATAATACTTCCTTATTATATAAGAAAATATATATGTTGTCTTAAGAAATTAATTTTTACCTCATTAATAAACACTAAGTATTATTTATTAACATAATAATACATTGTATGTATGTAATCAATCATCAAATCTCTAATGATTCAAATATGTGATTCAGTCTAGATTTAAAAAAATTTTTTTAGGGGCGCCTGGGTGGCGCAGTCGGTTAGGCGTCCGACTTCAGCCAGGTCACGATCTCGCGGTCCATGAGTTCGGGCCCCGCGTCGGGCTCTGGGCTGATGGCTCAGAGCCTGGAGCCTGTTTCCGATTCTGTGTCTCCCTCTCTCTCTGCCCCTCCCCAGTTCATGCTCTGTCTCTCTCTGTCCCAAAT